>NC_056728.1:120735945-120763445 GCF_019279795.1 Protopterus annectens | reverse complement strand
ATGATGGGAAAAAGGACTCACTTTGTTTGTTCAAGATACTCAAATTCATCATACAACATATTATCAATAATTCCTTTTACTAAACAAGCATGAGTGGTTAGAAACTAAAGTTACTTCACTTTGATTATTATGTGTATTATGTTCTGTCTGTCATCCAATATTTGCATGTGAAAATGCCTGTTCTATAATCTTAGCCTCTAAAATATTTGTACAAATTTATAACTGGACAATTGAATGTGTCTCTTGTTGTCTTTTGCCCTTCAGGGCAGACCAGTCTACCCACCTACCTGGTTAACAACTAGAAAAAATAAACAAACAAACAAATGAATAAATAAATAAATAAATAAATAAATAAATAAATAAATAAATAAGTATTCAAGCTCATGAATGGTATAATCATTTTTCCAAGGTGGTCTCCTAGCACTCATACCATGTAGCAACAAGTTCCCATAGTCCCCAAATTAATTATTCATACATTGAGGTCATTGCACCTTGAAGAAAAAAGTGATCACTGCTCAGTAGTGTAAAGTCTGTGTTGCTGTTTCTGCAGGAATCTGTGAAACTGGACCAGCTGTTAACTAATTCACTCCACTGGAGCTCAGGAAGTTTGCACTGTAACTTCCAGTGGGCGGAGCCTAAGCTTTTTGACAGAATCAAATTATGTCCTCCCATTTCAAACAAATGTTCAGATCTCTGGAACCATAGGGGTTATGAAAGAAGTATAAATGGCAAACTCTTCAGCACAAACTTTTTTTTATATTTGTAGCATTCTTTAGATACTAGGTCGTAAACTGAATTTTATAAGTCACAGTAAACAGTAACTATCGCATTTCTAATATTTTGTAAATGACTTAGAATATCTCAGCAATCACTCAAGTTTCACACATACTGTCAACAGCATTTTATTCATCCAGCTGAGAGCTTTCATATGAGGCTAAGGAGTTCTGTCTGTGTTTACTTGGTTGTTGAGATATTTAGAAAAAATTGGAAATTATATCTATATATATTAATATCATAAAAATAACAGTTAATTTCTATTTACATGCTCTAGACAGAGGTCAAATATTAATGCAGTTGAATTTACCATTGTGTAAGCTTTAAAGTGAATTTTTTAAAACTTTGTACATAGCAAAGTTTTAGAATTATGATGCAAATATGAGTAAGCAATATTTGACGCCTAGAGGTGTCAGTAGGAGTTAACTGCAGATGCACCTGGGGGCATCACTCGATGTAATAAGTTAAGTAGACAGACCTATGCAATGGCATCTCATGCCTATGTATTTTCAGGGAAACAAAGATCAGTAACTGAAGCCGAAAGCTGTTATTCTTGAGTAACTGTGATGCAAGCTCAGGTGATATGAGAAACTATAACTCAAGATGGGTGAGATAGAGACTTTCCAAGATGGCTGCTCACTGATCAACACTTTAACTTCAGCTCTCCCATTGTGAAAAAAGAAGCTGAAAGACAAGGGTTAGGACCTCTGTCACTTTTAGTAAATTCAGTTATTAGCTAGTAAGTACACTGTCTGGATGCCAGCAAAGAAGAAATTAAGATCACCTGAAAATGTCAGCTAGCAAATGTGAAGAGAAAACACTGACTGGGAAGAATCCTGCAGCTGTTCAGCAGAAAGCAGTTTAAGCTTCACTTTTGGAGCAAGACATGGCTTACAGTAATCTAGAGGACAAATGTCAAATGTTTTCAGAACTGTTAAAAAAACAAAACACTTAGGGAGCATATCAGCTCAAATAAATTGCTGGAAAAATGGAAAAAGCTTTAAACAGCTATCCAGATAATTTGATAAAACTGTAGAAATCAGAGGTTGTAATGAAGAAAAGTCTGGCTGAGTATTATACTGCTCAAAAAGAGATGTTTCAAAAAATGGTAAAATTAGAGAACAGAGCACATAGGAAAAATATGAGATTTTCTGCTGTACCAAAGAAACTAGAAGGAACAGCCTGCGTTAATTTTATGAAGGCACAAATAAGCAACTGGACTCATAATCCACAGCAGAAATAGTTAATTGAAAGGGCACACTGTATGTATGCACCAAATATGTCTGTGAGAAGGCAGCCAAGACTTGTATTAGTAAAGATACAATCCTCCAGCAGAAAAAGTTGATCCTGGCAAAACTGTGGAAAAAGGCAAAGTATTAAAAGTTGGGGACAGTAGCGTGCTTGTGGAAAATGATTCACTGTACACCAGGCAGAAGAGAAATAAATTTATTCCAGCAATCAGGGAATGTTGAAAGCAGGTGTGAGATTCAATTTGCTGTGACTATATGTCTTCAGAATATTTTTTTCTGGATGATTAAAATCATTTTGATGCACAACAGGCTAAGGGAGGAAATACAAACATTTGTCTAAGAAAAAGTGAACTATCGTGCAGAAGGGGGCTCTTCTTATTATTTGTCTGATAATAAAGCACATGGAGAGACATTGCCTGTGAAACTGTTTCTACTGTTCCAAAGGAAAGTGCTTGAGAGATAGAGAAAATCACAGGAGATGACTAGAAGAATCTAGTGAAACTTGGAATTGAGCTGGAGTTAGTTGGAAGATAGACATGAACATGAACAAGACCAGCAACATGGAAATTAGTGAATAAATATGAGACTGCAAAGCATCAATCACATTTGTGAGGCATGGCTATCTATATAAGAAAAAGTAGAAAGAGTGGAGTTTTGTTGAATTTGTTAAACTTGTGGAGAACTGAAAAACATTTGCTTTACTACATGTCATTAATGTTTGGAAGGACACTGAAATGAGGGAAGGAGGAAGGGAAGGGTAACTACAAGTAAAAATTTATATTCTTAACATTATTTCTATTAACTCATTCACTCTAATGGAGCAAAGGAAGTTTGCACTGCAACCTCCAATGGGTGGAGCCTAAGCCTTTTGACCAAATCAAATTATGTCCTCACATTTCAAATGAATGTTTTTATTTCTGGAACTATAGGGGATGATTATGAAAGAAGTACAAATGCCAAACTCTTCAGCACAAACTATTTTGGTCATATTCTTTAGGTTCTAGGTCTTAAACTGAATTTTATAAGTCACAGTAAACATAGTAACTATTACATTTGTAATATTTTGTAAACAATGTACAATATTTCAGCAACCATTCAAGTTACACACATACTATCAGCAGGACTTTATTCATCTAGTTGAGAGCTTTCATATGAGGCTAAGGAGTTCTGTCTGTGTTACTTGGTTGTTGAGATATTTAAAACATGTGAAAAATATATCTATATAAATTAATATAATAAAAACAGCAGTTATAACTATTTACCTGCACTAGACAGAGGTCAAATAGTAATGCAGTTGAGTTTGCCAACGTGTAAGTTTTAAGATGAAATCTTTCAAAACCTTGTACATAGCATGTTTTTTGAATTATTAATGCAAATATGAACAATAAATATTTGACACCTAGAGGCGTCAGTAGGAGTTATCTGCAGATGCACCTGGAGGAGTCACTCAGATGTAATCAGTTAAACTTTTCATGATATAAATTGCATGTTTTATAGTAAAGCATTTTTAGTTGCTCTTGTATGTGATAAATATACTAAATTAAACAGATGCCTTTTTTCTTTCTCTCTTCTTTTTTAGTATTAAGAAATGTAGGTATTACAATACAAAAAGAGAAAAAAAAGACTAGATAGAAGGATGTTTAAATTAATAGGCTATAGTCTTGGGTTGATCAGGTGGGGAATGAGGTGCAAAAGTACACATATCATAATATATGTAGAGCTAATATGTTTTTGCTTACTTTTGCAAAAGTGAGTGTCTGCATTAAGACCCTTGACTTAATCTAATAACAAGTTTGAAGTGAAAACAAGTAAGTAAGAGAGCACTGAATATAATTAAAGGTTTTCCTTTAACAATAAATGTTTCAGATTCATAGATTAGTACTAAGCTAATTGCCCTTGCAAGCCATTTTAAGCCTAGTCAATTATCCCTTGTGAGACTCAAACCCTGCACTTTGTGTTTGTAAGGCAAACACCTTAACCATTAGGCTACCCTCCCAACCCTCTTTAGAGGCCTGCAGGTGAGGATGATGTATTAGGGCTAGAAGGAAAATAAAAAAAAGATGGTTGATTTCTGAAGAAATTTATGAAAATATTTGGTATGGAAGATGTGACTTCAGCAGTAGGAATTTATATATTGTTCTCCAAAGTACAGTAACTGGGCTAGACTAGACAGAAATTATATTTTGCAGGAACATGGGCATTTAATTGAGAACTTGGACAGACATCCAATAACTATTTTAGCTCATTCCCAATAGTTATTTAGATAAAAATGCAGAGTAATGACGTAAAGATAAGACACTGGCACTTCCCCATCTACCTCTTAGAAAGAAAAGAATTTAAGGAATAGGTAGTGGAAGTTATTTGGAAGTTATTAGGGAAGCTAAAAAGTAAAAAACGCAACACAAATGAAATAAACTAATTCCACAGAAAAAGGACTGAAACCAGGAGCCAACAGGAATAAATAGATGAATAGGTATACCGTTACTCCAAAACAAAGAGAATCCTTGATGTCAGAGTCCACACTTCTTTACTGCAATACAGTAAATGGAAGCTCTTGCTTCCATGCAGACAAATATTGCACCCCCTTTAGAACGACAGTGGAAACTAAGTCAATTATTAGTCAGTCATCTTCTGTTCATATTGTGGCATCATCCTTGGAGAAGGTAAAATGCTGCTCAATGCCAGGCTCATACCAACGTAGGACACATATTCCAAGAGCTCCATTGCCTCAGGATGTCCATGTCCACCAAGCTAGTAATGGAGATAGTGGGAAAGCTCATATCCATAGCAACAGGCCTTTTTTATTGTTTAGACGGTTGTGGTGATAATATAAAGTAATGCCAGGAGTATCTGGTTGGCAACTCTGGGGACTGTGCTTGTCCCTGTAAACTAGCTGCCTTGTGTGCAACTAGGTGATGGTAACATTTCAATTGTGTTTTACAGGAAAAATGTCAACTCAAGGTGCCTGCGTCTGTACAGGGCATTGCCAAACATTTGAGAGGAAACTACTAAAGTAGACCCTGATGATTTATGGCTAAAGTATTTAGGGAGCTAGCCTGAAGTTAGGTTAAATAACATCTAATCAAGCAGTAGTTACTGAAAAGAAGGAATTAGCTTTGTCAGGAATGATGTATAGTGGGGATTCATCTAATTGGCCACTGCCTGGCTACTGCTGGTCTCACCACAGCTTCATGCTGCTGCAATACAATGACTCAGTCCCAAGATGAGATGCCGACCACAGGTTCTTTGGTTATCAATAGTTTTGTCCCAGATGTTGCAGGGGTCTGTAGGCTTGTTGTAGCTTTTTCTTGTTAGATACCTTGAATAGCAACCAGAATAATCAGGAAGGTCCTACACAGACACTCACTGCCCAGCCAGAGACAGCTAAGAATCAATATCTTCTGCTCCTTCTCTCACTAGGAACAATATATAAGCACACCTTCCAAGCTGGCATCTATGAAATAGTGATCAGGCTTCCTGGCGATCAGCAGTCTCCAGGAAATAATGTCCCTATACTCCTTCTGTCATCAGGAGCTAAACAGAATCACCAATCTCAGATGACTACTGAGGGGCAGAATGTGGGCTCCCCAATAATTGGTGATCTTGGACCAGATGTTGCAGATTTTAAATTAAGAGTTGCAGTGTACACTAAACAGTTAGATATGGAAGAGGGACTAACTAAAGCTTTAACAATCTAAGGGGAGATTGGGTAATTTTAAAAGAGCAAGTCATATTGGATGGCAGTGGGCACTTGGTATTCTAGCCAATGAAAGAGGAGAATGAAGAATATATGAGGTCAAATTAACATAAGAGGTGGGCAACTATAGACACAGTTGGGTTTAAGACAACAGCAACAGAATGGGAGAGTGGAGAAAAAATGTAATTGTTGTGTGACTCATGAGAGATACAGCTTTGGTGTCTTTACAAACTTAAATATGCAATTGAAAGCAGACCACAATTAAAACACAGTGTATTGAATATGCACCACAATATTCAAACTAGAAAAAGATGATGAAGCAATACAGATTACAAGAAAAAAAACTGACTTTTCATCACAGCAGTCTATAGTAGAATCTGAGTGAGCCTTTCCATTAAAGCCCACTTTAACCCTTCTAGGCAAAGTTTTACAACTAGTGGCCATCCTAACACATGATGTTTTAATTGGCAAAGAATTTCCTCAATTCAAAAAGCTATGGAAGATATGGTAGAAAAGGTTTAACCAGATACATTGCTAGAAACACATAGCCAGAATAAAGAAAAGGATGTTTGGGGAGAGAACACAATATAAACTTGTGGAGACTCCAAAATCTAATACTGAGTTTTAACAAAAGATTGCAGTTGTTAAAATAATAAAATAGGTCATTGTGGAGACTGAAATTTTAGAGCCCATAGTTTAGAATACACTTGGAGAAGTAGGTATAGAAATTGAGGAAGAGGTGGGTTAATGTTTGTTTGTCTTTTTGGCTTTTCCCGGTAAGGGGTTGCCACAGCTGAACTCAGGTCCGCTAATGATTGGCAGTAGATTTTTATGGTGCCGAGTTGCCAGCCTGACACCCAACCTTCAGGAAAGGAATGCCCATTATATCAAACCATGCTACTCTAGCAGACTTCTACGCATTTAACAGCCATATTTCAAAGATTTCACTATTGTTTGGCCTTTATCCCCCCACTTTGTCAGGCTTTTTGCAGATGATTTGCAGTAAGAGGTTGTTTATGTATATATATATATATATATATATATATATATATATATATATATATGGGTATATATATATATATATATATTTGATATATTTATTTGGTCGACAATTCATTTGATCGACAGGCAGATTTGCCCCCCTCCCCAATGTTGTGTGACCCTGGAGTTGATATATATAGTTAGGGGGGTGTGGGGGGCACAGCCCCGCACATTGGGGGGTCTGGGGGGGTGAAGCCCCCCACATTAAACTGCTTGTCGATCAAATGACTTGTCGACCAAATGAATGTCGATCAAATGAATTGTTGACCATGTGAAGTAGACCCATATATATATATATATATATATATATATATATATATATATATATATATTTTTATATATATATATATATATATGGGTCACCTTTTTAAAAAATCGAAAAATCGTTCAAATGGATGCGACGAAATGGGAATAAATACGAAAAAACAAATGAACGTGAGAACCGACGGACTCGGGGAAGTGTGGCGATAAGTGAGGGATGTAGTGTTAGGGGGTTTCAGACAACGGTTTCGAGGTTTTAAAGGTGATCCATATATATATATGTATATGAGTACTACTTATATATATTTTCTTCTTATGTTAAATGACTGTAGTGCATAATATGTTTGTAAAAACATTCCAAATTCCTGCTCAGATAGTGTAGCGGTACATTGCTGTGATTGTAGTGCATAGGGTCCTGGGTTCAAGACTTGGTAGTGATGACTTTCTTTTACTCATGTTAAATGACCATAATGCATGATATGTTTGTAAAAGCATTACAAACTCCTGCAGCTTAGATGGTGTAGTAGTACAGTGTTGTGATTGTAGTGTGCAGCATCACGGGTTCAAGATTTGGCAGGGATGACTATTTTGTTGCCGGGCAGAACAAGGGCTGATGGAGTCAGAGTGATTAAGGCACTTTTAAGGAGTTGTGAGTGGGTTTGTGAGGTTTTTCAGGATGCTAAGTGGTGCTAACAGATGGTTAAGTCCTCTTAGCTTCACTTAGCACTGCTTACTCCCGCTTACACCTGAGCTAATTTTAATTAAAGAAAAGAAAAAAGGGTGATAAGAAAGTGGTGAAATGGAGGCAAGCAGGGGGTAAAACATTAGGAAAACCAGCTGGGGGTATGCTGGACAGGTGTTGGAAAGGACCATAGCTCTACGTTTCTTCTGCAGCAACAGCTGTGAATTATGTGTATAATTTAGAATTTACAGCCTTACACCCTAAAGGGAAGGTTGCTGGTGACAGACATTTGTAGGGTAATTTGTGGGTAGACTAATTGATTTTACTGTATATGGGGGCAAAATGTAGAGCTATGTATGGGACAATGATTTTTTTGTGGGACAGATGCCCTTTTTTGTTTTTTTTTAGGTGAGAGTGGGTTGCTGGGGGAGAGCTGTAGGTATGTTTGAGGAGGTAGGTTGGGTACGATAGCTAGCATTTGCAGACAGATAAGACACACAAGACAACAGCAGACAGGGGCAGTATGTGAGACATGAGGAGGATAAACACCTTGGACGGGGAGGGTGGTTGAGAATCAGAGGCCCATTAGCCCCCAAATGGATACAGTGGGACTGAGGTCCCCACCCATGGGCAGTCACCACTGCACCTTCATGGCCCCGAAGGTGGCTGAGCTGGGGGGTGGACATGAGGGGCAGCCTCATGTGGGTGATGGGGTCCTGTCCACTCCCGCACCCGGGGAGTCATCCCCTGAGGCAGTTCCACCCAAAGATGGTGAAGAACCAGCAGAGGAGGATGTTCCAAGTTGGGTCCCAGATGTGCTGGGGCCCGATGCCATGGCCAGATGAGGGGGGACAGGTGGATCTGCCGGGATCTGCCTTCCCAAACATGCTATGGTGTTGTGGTTTTTCCAGATATATTGGTTAGCCATGAACAAAGCATTTCAAAATTAGTTAGACCAGCATGAGTGGGTGTTCACATTAACCCAAAATAACAGATATGGAACAGTTGCATAGCAAACAGAACACATGCATAAATGGAACAACAGTAAGCATTTTAACAGCATGCAAGTTACATTGATGGTGACACACCACCAATAATGGTATTTGAACAAGGTATGTTAATATGCAACCAATTAAATATCTGAACAATAATAGAACACATGTCCCAACAATAGGTTTTGAGAACAACATACCTGTAGTATATGAACAATAATTATTGATGCAAATGACGAGTGGGGGGAGAGAATAAAGACTCTTTTAAAAACTGTATCAGCTTCTATTTTTCACAACAGTACTACTCAGTACTCTACGGGTTTGCCCTCACTTTACATCTACCTATGGTCCATAGCTTCTATGGTACATACATACCTGTTGACCTGTAATGTTATGGAGCAGACTGGGTGAACTGCAGCTACTTTACTGGAGGGGGCTTGTACATGTTAGGGTTACATACTTTACAAAGAAGGGGTACCCTGCAATGATCTTCTGTGAGTCTGCTACTAGCAAAGTTCACCTGGATTCCTATCTGTGTCAAAGATGATTGGCAGCAGTGACCACTAGCCATGACAGCGTAACACTTAAGAGACTTATCGGGAGGAGGGAATGGTGCATGTACCTATCCTGCTGTCATTTGCAGGCATGGGGTTGGAGAGTTGTACACAGAGTATTGTTGTACCCTTCAGACAGCTACTACAAACATTTCATTACCTGTACGACCTGTGAAGAAAATATCTGTTACCACTATTTGACTGTTTCTATGGCTATTCCAGATTTCTTGAGTGTATATATGCACATATCTCAGTACCACTCCCTGAGTTTGAACCAGGTCTGGGTGTTCTAAAATGAACTACAAGGCTGTTTCTCATCACACTGAGCTCATGGGCAACTACTGCTGCTTGTTTGACTGTTTTCTGCCTAATACTTTGTGGGTTAGACAGTCTGACCTTGTAATTCAGAGGTTTATGCATGACAAATAGTGTACTGTGTAGTAATTCTTTGAAATGACATGATCTGGAAAGCAAAGGTTAACAGAAGACACTGCAGCAGGAGACACACTATAATACATTTAACTTTAGTATTCAGGGTTCAGATCTTAGTGCATAACATATGTCATATTTCATGTATACCTTGATTTACGGCTCCACAATCTACTGTTTTACATACTGATTCTCAGAACAACCTCTGTTAATTCACACTGTCAAAGACATATTTTCTGTACAGTACCAGTACACAATCTATTTCTACAACAACATACCAGAATAAACATAACTGTTGGTGGTTTAGGTTTTTACTATACTTGTATACGCTGTAGATGACGTTTCATCTGGCAAACTTTTCTGTAATCATTACACACAGAACACAGTAAACAATTTACTCCTTCTTATTTATTTCACTATATGCTGCAAGGTAGATTTGTACTCACCAGCCTATCAGCACACCCTTGTCAGTCTGTTAGCATGGGCCTCAATATTCATAGCCCTCTCTTCTGCAGCTGTAGGGGTGAGAAACAAACATTATGCATACCTGTCTATCACATACTCAGGCTACAATTTGGTACAGCTATATCTGGGATACTTACAAACTGCTTGGGCATGCCGGTCCCAAGCATCTTGGATCCAGTGAGCCAACAGCTCTCCCTTCCTATGCTTCTTTAGGTCGGCATAATAATGGCTGTACCTGCTCACCAGTTCGGGTGATTCCAGGGCATTGGTGAGGTTGCGTGGCAGATGGTCCCAGGCCTCTTCTTTGTACTGCAAGCCCTGGTACTGGACCTGCAGCAGTCTGTCATCATGGTGCTCTATGAGGAGTCCATCCATGACCCCAGACTCCAGGATGCCCCAGCGCTGTGCCTGAAAGTGTGCTCCCTCTCCAATGGCAGACATGTTCCTGCAGAAATCAAACTACAACAGGTTATGGCTGTATTCCCACCTGCACAGTTTAAATAAGACCATATTCTCACTCTTTGCCATCACTGGACAATTTTGAAAATGCTGAGCACAGCTTAGCAGTGTGCAAACCCATTAAGCTGGGTTGAACTGTGCCTAAAGGGGTAATTACTGAGCATTGCTTAATTGTGCACAAATCCATTTAGCTGAGCTGACTGCTGCTTAGCATTCACATTTAAGCAATGCTTACACTGGCTAAGCATAGCTGAGCACTGCTCATTTTTCATTTTAAAAACATATCAGGATAATAATTTAATTGATCATTACTGACATATTAGTGAGTGTATGTGATTTACTTTACATGACATCCCTCTGTGCTTTCATTACATTACCATGGAATGTGACTATACTGTATTGGACACTTGTGTATACATGGGTGATTTCACATGTTGTATGCACTCACACTTACATTTTAGACCAGCTAAAATACCCTGGTTGACAAACATCAATTACTACATAATTTAAAATTAAAATAATGACTTTTAACACTGCTTTCCCATATAAAAAGTAAAGTGCCTGTCTTGGTACTTGAATTGTGAACTACACCCTCACAAACTCCCCTTGAGTACCTTGTTCCCCATTGGCCATTTTTTTCAATTATAAAGGAATTCCCAATACTATTCTAGCATGTCCAAAGGTCAGTTGTCAATCTCCTCTCCGGTCCAGCTGGTGAATCTGGGAATCTTGAGGCAATGTTACAACTGCCTCATGTACACAGACAACCCTCTCCTCCTCCCAACAAATTCCAACACATGTGAGAGATGCAACCATATAGCCAAACTGGAGGCTAAGCTCTCTCAACTCGGTACTGGTGTAACCAGTCAGGAGGAGAAGGAAACCACACTCACTACAATTCCAGTCTCACATAGACCTACCACGACAGCAAACCAAACACATAAACACACAAACACATACTCGGAGGCTCTAAATAAAAATCTGCATAAGCAGCAGAGACCTCCAAAGCAGACACCCAAGCAACTGCTACCTCAAAACAAAACACGTGCAACACATAGCTCACAAAGCCAGTGTGCCGAACAGTCACAGCCCTTAAGGCTAAACAACACACCTGATACACTTGTAATAGGTGACTCTATCGTCAGGTACACTGATGTCCCGCTCACCAGGCTGAACAAGGAGAAGGTCATGGTGAGCTGCCTGTCGGGTGCTAGGATCCACCACATAACACAAGTACTCAGGTCACTCCAAGGCAAGTACAAATATGACTTGGTCATTGTCCATGCTGGTGTGAATGACCTGAGATGTACCTCCCTGGACTACATGAAAAGAGACATAGAGGAGCTCTCTGAGCATGTAGCCCAGGCTGGTATGACCCTCACCTTGAGTAGCATCTTACCCTCACCAAGAATGATTAGCTATAGCTAGCTTTTGGGCCATTTGAAGCCAAACCAACCACACCCTATATGAGTATATCACCCTGCTGCACTTCTCTCTTTAAGGTAAGCACCTTAACCATTATGCCAACCTCCCACAATGATGCCACAATATGAAGACAAGATGATCAATTTCAATAATTGGCTTAAGTATTGGTGTCATTCAAAGGGGATCCAATGCCTGTCAGCCTGGGATGACATGCTCGACAAGCCATGATGCTTCGCAAGGGACGGCTTGCACCTGTCACCCCTGGGCTTTTGGACATTGGCAAAGGCTCTTGCTTCCCCCATAATGCATTTTTAGGCAAGGCTCAAAAGACAAACCCACCTCCATAGGTATCACAAGGGATAAGAAACTAAGGGTAATGCTACTCAATGCCAGAAGTCTAAACCTCAAGATGCACGCACTCAAAACTCTCCTTAGCATGGAGAACATCGATATCTGTGCAGTAACAGAAACCTGGGCTCCCGAGAGCACCCCAGCACTACCAGGTTATACCTCATACCATGCTTTTTGGCCCGAAAACTTGGACCGAACCACAAAAGGAGGGGTAGTATCAATATTCGTCAAAGATACCCACACCTCCAGGTTGGTGGCACAGCACGAAGCATCAGAGACTATCCATGTGCAACTAACAGTGGGTAAAACTGCCTTCCAGTTTATAGCCTGCTACAGACCACCCTCCCAAACCCAGGAATCTCACTCGGCCTTCCTGAGAACACTGGAAAATATGAAGGTCTCTCCAAACACCATTATATTGGGTGACTTCAACTACCCAAACATAGACTGGGAGCATTACTCTAGCTCCAACACCCTAGCCCAAAGGCTCCTAGAATTTATAAACTCAAATGCTATGGAACAACTTGTTACCACTCCCACAAGAGGGGAAAACATACTAGAACTGATCATCACCAACATGGGGACTCTATGCTCCAGACCAGAAGTGTATCCCTCACTGGTAAGATCAGACCATAAACTAATCTCACTGGATATTCACATCCCGACCCCACCCCCTGCCCAGAAAACCACAGTGAAAAACTTCTCTAAAGCAAATTTCACATTCCTCAAAACCGAGGTGGAATCCTTCAAAGCCCCCGAGCCTGTGTAAAATATGGCCCAGACCGCAGAATCCTTTATAAACACATTCCATGAACACCTTCAGGAATGCATGGATCATGCAATCCCAAATAAAACCAAGACCCAATCCTCCAAAGGCAGACGATCTGTGTGGTGGACCCCAGCCATAAACAAACTATACAATAAAAGGAGGAAGCTACTACATGATAGAGCAAAATCCCAAAAAGGGAAGGCATCTCTGATCAGTATTAGCAAAAAACTATGGGCACTCATAAAATCGTCTAAGGCCAGCTTCGAGAGAAAAGTTGCACAGGACACTAAGGATAATCACAAGGCTTTCTTTAGTTATGCTAGGAACCTGGGTGGGAATTCCCAGATATGCTCAGAATTAGTCCAAAATGACAAAAAATACATCGAACCCACAGAGATTGCCAACATCCTAGCTGACAGGTTCAGCGCAAACGTCTCCCCCCCTCCCCACCAAAAGGGCAAATATCTATCCCAGCAGAGTGCTGCCCCCCTGACATCTCAGATGCTCAGGTAAGAGCCGCCCCTCCAAAACAAAAAACACAGCATCAATGGGACCAGACGGTGTCCTGGGCTGCGTCCTACATGAACTCCAAGAAGAGCTAAACCCAAACATAAAACTACTGTTCAATCTCAGCCTTACTACAGGATATGTACCCAAAGAGTGACATACAGCAACAGTGGTCCCTCTCCACAAAGGTGGTGCCTCAACGGATCCTGGAAACTATTTCCCCATAAGCTTGACTAGCTTGGTCTGCAAAGCTATGGAAAGGATCATCATGGACTTCATAAATAAAGATATTGGGGACCTACAGACATTGGATCCTACCCAGTTCGGCTTTGTTAAGGGCAGACCCTGCCTCTTAAACCTGGTCAATTTCTTTGAAACAGTCACCAAGGCCGTTGACGAGGGGAAGGTGGTCCACACAGCCTACCTGGACCTCGCAAAAGCCTTTGATACAATACCCCACTCGGGCATTATAAATAAGCTCACCAGCTTAAATATAAACCCCTATGTCACTAGATGTGTTGCAAACTGGCTCAAGGACAGAACCCACATGGTTAGAATTGCTGGAGCCATGTCAGACTCCAAATCAGTTACAAGTGGCATCCCACAAGGCTCAGTCCTGGGACCTCCCTTGTTCGGTATATATTTCTCGGAGGTACAGGCCAACATGGAAGGACTGTGGCTGACCAAGTTTGCAGATGGCTGCAAACTGGGCGCCATAATCGACGCTCCAGCTGACACAAGCATCCTCCAAAAGAGCCTCATAGAAACAGACAACTGGTGCCAGAGCCATGGCCTCAAGCTAAATGCCAAAAAGTGTATAGTCATCCTTTTGGCAAAACAAAGTGCCCACAAATTACCACATAGGTGGTAATCCATTAAGTACAGAAGAAGTAATTAGGGACCTGGGGACCCAAGTTGATAGCAATCTCTCATTTGACAACCACGTGGCCAAAGTGGCTAGAAAAACATTTTATATAGCCCACCTAATCATGAAGGGATTCACATCTAGATCAGGGAGGTCATCGTGCCTCTTTACTCATCCCTCATCAGGCCCATAATTGAGTACAATGCCCTTTTGGGATGTACCTTACCAGACACCTGCAGCAACTGGAAAGACACCAAAAGTACCTCACCAAGAGGATCAAAGGGCTCAAACAGATGCCATATGCTGCCCAGTTAAAGAAACTCCAGCTCTACTCAGTGGCATACCGCCTGCTCAGAGGTGATCTGTGCCTGACGTATAAAGCTATGTCCAACCCGGAATTAATGGACATGCTGCACCTCAGAAAATCCAAATCCCATCATGCTACGCGCTCAAGGGACTTGTACCTCAGCACTGAAATAAATACGACATGCTGGAGGGACAGATTCATAACCCAGAGGCTCCCTTCACTCTGGAATAAAATCCCAGTCCAGGTTAGGCAGAGTCCCTCATTGACTCTCTTCAAGAGGAATCTTGATGAGTGGATGGAAGATCATAGGTTTACCCTGGTTATCACGTCTGTGTCACTGTTAGACAGAAGCACAGTATACTAACCTCAAAAAAGGGCATAGCAAAATTAATTTAAAATGGGTGTCGACAGCCAAACACACTCTGGCTAGGCTTATAAATGGCCTAGGGCAGATAGCCTAGTATGAACCTATGAACCTATGAACACCTGCATTGAAAGTTAGGACTCTAACCACCACACTATCTTGGCATGAAGATTTCAGCTATATATTTTTATTTATCTCCTATGGGATGTTTAAGTAATGCTGATCAGAGGACTATAATGTGCACACCTGCTCAGCTATGCTTAAACATACCTTAGGATGGAAAAAAATAATGTAATTAACCTGCTTTATTTACACGTATCTGTACTCCTTGTCAGTCACAGTAAGGGAAATTGTAATGGGACATATAGGGAATGATTTTAATTATTGCTCTTACAAGATTAGGGAGTGTGAGTGTGATTTTCTAGCAAGTCATTGGCAAATCAATCGGGATATATGTCAAAACATACTGGCAGACAATTGGGTTTCAGACTTCATACCCTTCAGGAAATCCATGCTAATGCAAACTTTTTACTCTATAGACCTTCTGGGTTTGTAAGTGCAATATTAAAAGTAATAAAACACAAAATCATACGCAGGGTCCAATGGCTAATATTCTCCAAACTCTCCAAAAATGTAGACAAGAAAAGATATAAATGAAACAGTCACATCGAGTAGATATTCCACAACCAAGAATATATAAACGAAGCTGTTTATTGTACAAAATGTTAGCGCTTTCAACCGAAGGCTTCTTCAGACATACAAAGACTTCCATGTGAATTTAACTAGACTGGACCCCTATTTGCCTATAAGAATAAACCTAACCTTAGGAGTATGCTATGCTATAAGAAGACATGTTTGGATGGGAGCAAGCGTTGTGATTTTGAGTATAATACATTACCTTGTGGAGGTTGCAACCAATGTGGGTGTATAGATACTAGAGTCACTTTTGTACATCCCATTAATAATTTTGAATTCAAATTTAGGACAGGGACAAACTGTATGAGTAAGAATGTGATATATAAAAACTAATAGGGCTCTCAAAGAAAGAATCAGGGAACACCTTTACCATATAAGACAAGGTACTGATTCAAATGCTTTAGCTAAACATGTTAAATCAACAGGAGAATGAGATGAGGTGGATTATTAGGTGCAGGGCGGATAAGTCCCCTGGCCTTAATGACAAAGTACAGATTAGACCTGTCCTGAAGAAAAAGAGATGTTTTAGACCCAAGAAATAGCTATTATAGGTGCTTTCAAAATTTAGCATTTTACATTTTGGTCCACACACTATCCACATGCTTTAATATATGTTTTAGTTATATTCATAGTTCATTAATGGGTATTATATGTATTGATATAGCACATATATTAGTAGGTATGGTTTTTATGATTTTGGTCCATTAGTCGACTAACTTATGTATTAATGTGTTCTATCCTTACTGCCTACAACAATAGAACATATTCATAGTTTAATTCTATGTGAGATATGTTTTTAATTGTTTTTATTAGTGATTTTTAAGATTCTACACATGCTGACTGTGTTTAATGAGTTTTACTGCTTTAACCAATGAGACTGATTCATTGACTATATAAATGTTAATTATCTGGAAGTCTTAATATCTACTGGATGTGACTGTTTAGTTTATATTTTTTCTTGTCTACATTTTTGGAGAGTTTGGAGAATATTAGCCATTGGACCCTGCAGTGCTACTTTTTATTTTGTTTTACGCAATATTAAAAGTGTCCCTATTTCTGTAACTTTGTCCCCCCATTATTTATGGCTCTGTACAGCTTTCTTGCTCTAGGAGGTGGAGAGGTATGTGAGGCAGGCATCTGTGCATTCTGCAGAAACTTGTACAGTTGAGGGCTATGGCCATACAGCACTTTTACAATGGCAAACATTTGGGTTTCAGTCCTCATACCTTTCAGGAAGTTCATGCTAATGCAAACCTTTTACTCTATATACCTTCCGGGTTTATAAGTGCAATATTTAAAGAGTGTCCCTATTTCTGTGCCTTTGTCCACCCCTTATTTATGGCTCTGTACAGCTTTCTTGCTCTAAGAGGTTTAGAGGTATGCTGAACAAATCAGGCACACCAAACTTTAAAAATGAAACGAACACTGTCATGACAAGCTGCTGAAGTCTAAAATCACACTTAGATGTATTGAATTTGAAGCGCTTTTCATTTGCTTAACTCGCAAACTTCTTCAGAAACAATGCACTACAATTCAAAGCTTGTATATAAAGTATCAGGTGGTCGCATTTAACCAATCTTGTTACAATGTAATACATAGCTAGGAGAATTTTAAAGGCATACTTCATTCATAAAAAATGTAATAGTTTCACAAAGAATAGAATCAACTTTACACATGAAAATTAGACTGTGTCTTACTAGTAAAAAATCATTATTATACAAAATCATTATAAATAAAAAATCATTGTGCATAAAAACCTTCAAAATACAACATACTGAAATGTGTACTCAGTTGAAATCAATGACATATTACTTAGCAAAGATATTGCTGTTGTGAAATATAGTAGCTAAGTAGTTAAGTTAAGTAAAAAATCACTTTGGAACAATTTGTCGCTACAAGTGTGTAATTGAACCTTGTACATATATACTTGTAGCTCACACTACTAGCACACAATCATCTCTGTACGACATAATTTATGAACATCAATATGCAATTGCCAAAAGTAAAATTGACAATGCCCTAGCTAAACACACCCACACCTGTAAAGAACATAAATTTAGGTACAATGTTATTGATCAGGTTCTGCAGGACATTGGTGGGGGGCTACACCCTTAAAGTTGGAAGATTTGGAATTGTGCTGGCAAATCAGGATGAATGCTTATAATTTCCCAGGATTAAATGACACCTGCTCTATTAGTAGTATTTTAAAATTAAGGAATCTACAGAGATGATTGTCTGCCTTCACCCAGAATGATACCACAGTGTAAGGACAAAATGATTGACTTTAACAATTGGCTAAGTTTCTGGTGTCATTCAAAGGGGATCCAGTATCTGTCTGCCTGGGAAGACATGATCGACAAACCAGGATGCTTTGCCAGAGATGGTCTACACCTGTCACCCCTGGGATTCAGGTTACTGGCTAAAGCTCTTGCCACCCCTATAGTGCCTCTTTTAGGCAAGGTTCAAAGGATAAAACCACCACCGTAACAGATACAAGCATGCAAAATCTGAAGGTGATGCTACTCAATGCTAGAAGTCTAAACCTCAAAATGCACTCTCTCGAGGCACTCCTAAAAATGGAGAACATCGATATCTGTGCAGTAACTGAGACATGGTTCAAGGCTCCAGAGAGCACCCCTGCGATACCAGGCTACAACTCTTACCACACTTTTCGGCCACAAAACCAAAACCGAAACACTAAAGGTGGAGGAGTGTCCATATTCACCAAGGATATTCACACCTCCAGGCTAGTTGCCCAACACAATGCATCTGAAATTCTCCAGATGCAACTAACACTAGGTAAGACTGCAATCCAAATTGTAGCTTGCTACAGATCCCCCACCATGCCCCAAGATTCTCACTACACCTTTCTAAACATACTGGAAAATATTAAGCTACAACCAAACACCCTAATACTGGGTGATTTCAACTACCCTGCCATTAACTGGGAAAACTACTCAGGTACCAACTCCTTTTCCCAACGGTTCTTGGAATTTATAAATTCCAATGCACTGGATCAACTAATCCATTGTCCCACCAGGGGCTCCAATATCCTAGACCTGGTCATAACCAACATGGGAGATAGATGCTCCACACCAGTGGTCACCCTTGACATCCACATCCCACCCCCACCCCCCAGTAAGGAAACCTCATTAAAAAACTTCTCCAAAGCCAACTTCATGCTACTGAAGTCAGAAGTGACAAACTTCATGACACCCATGCAGACGGGATCTGAAAGTTCGACTGCAGAATCCTACACTAAGGCACTGTACAAGCACATCCACTCGTGCATGAATTGTGCTATCCCAAATAGAACCAAGTTACTCTTCTCCAAATAAAGGAAGCCAATCTGGTGGTCCCCTGCTATAAACAAACTATACAACAGAAGGAAGAAACTGTTGCAGAAAAGAGGAAAATCCCAGGATGCAAAAAGCTCCATCACCAACCTCAGTAAGAAGCTGAGATCCCTCATAAAATCCTCAAAAGCTAGTTACAAAAATAAAATTGCCAAAGATTCCAAAGAGAACCACAAGGTATTCTATAGTTATGTCAAGAATCTAAATGGCAATGCTCAGATCTGCTCTGAGCTACAACAGAGTGGCATTAAATATACTGATCCCAAGGATATTGCCAATATCCTGGCAGATCGATTTAGTGCCAACTTCACCCCCTAAAGGGCCCATCTCAATACCAAAAGATTGCCAAATTCCGGTCATCATGGCCACACAGGTAGAAACCGCACTCTCCAAATCTAAGAATACAGCATCCATGGGATCAGAAGACATCCCAGGCTGTGTACCACATGAACTAGAAAAATGAACTGGCACCTCACCTAAGTGTCATGTTTAATCATAGCCTCACCTCAGGCTTCGTGCCCACTGAGTGGCGCACAGCTGCAGTTATCCCACTACACAAGGGGGGATCCACCTTGGATCCCGGGAACTACCATCCCATCAGTCTGACAAGCCTGATCTGCAAGGTCATGGAACGCATTATCATGGAACTTATAAACAAAGACATTGGCAACCTTAAAACACTGGACCCCACCCAGTTTGGGTTTGTGAAGGGCCAGTCTTGTCTCCTGAATCTTATTGACTTCTTTGAATCAGTCTCGGTCCACACAGCCTATCTGGACCTTGCCAAGGCCTTCAACACCATCCCCCACTCTGGAATCATAGATAAACTTACTAAGCTGGGCGTAAATCCCTACATTACTCGATGGGTTGCCAACTGGCTTACTGACAGAACTCAGACTGTAAAAGTAGCTGACTCCAAATCCAGCTCCAGACAAGTGACAAGTGGAGTACCTCAGGGTTCAGTCCTGGGACCACTCTTGTTTGGCATCTACTTCTCTGAAGTACAGGCCAACACTAAGGGACTCTGGCTAACAAAGTTCGCAGATGACTGCAAACTGGGAGCCATTATTGAATCCCCAAATTATGTGGATGTTCTACAAAAGAGCCTTACAGAAACAGATGCCTGGTGCCAGAGCCATGGGCTCAAGCTTAATGCCAAGAAATGTATAGTTATCCCCTTTGGAAAAAAAACATGTGCCCATGAATTACCACATAGGTGGCAGCACACTAAACATCAAAAGTGTGATGAAAGACTTGGGGACACAGGTGGACAGTGGTCTCACTTTCAATAACCACATCACCACAACAGTCAGGAAATCCTTCTATGTGGCACACCTCATCACTAAGGGCTTTTCATCCAGGAAAAAGGAGGTCATTGTCCCACTGTACTCATCCCT
Source organism: Protopterus annectens (assembly GCF_019279795.1). Taxonomy (NCBI): domain Eukaryota; kingdom Metazoa; phylum Chordata; order Ceratodontiformes; family Protopteridae; genus Protopterus; species Protopterus annectens. The sequence goes on along the minus strand of NC_056728.1, from coordinate 120,742,804 downwards.
CATTAGACCCATTATAGAGTATAATGCCCCATTTGGTATGTACCTCACAAGACATCTGCAACAGCTGGAAAGGCCACAGAAATACCTCACTAAAAGAATCACAGGCCTAAAGCAGATGCCATATGCTTACCGTCTAAAAAAACTCCAGCTATACTCTGTGGCATATCGTCTACTCAGAGGCGATCTCTGCTTAACATACAAGGCCATGTCAAACCCTGAGCTGTTGGACATGCTCCACTTAAAGAAATCCCAATCCTTCAGAGCCACATGCTCCAGGGATCTAAACCTTGTCATCTCAATGAACAAAACATGCTGGAGGGATAGGTTCCTGACCCAGAGACTCCCCATACTCTGGAATAGACTGCCCATACATGTCAAGCAGAGCACCTCATTGGCCCTCTTCAAAAGGAATTGTTATGGCTAGGCTTGTATAGGCCCTGGGGTGATAGCCTAGTACCAACCTATGAACCTATGAACTGTCCTTGATTTTTTATCTCATATCTGTGCTCTGTTCCTCATACAATTGTGGCTTTCTGTTAAGTTGTTGTGGACTGCTGTCACTAAATAATAACAAACATGTGAGTGTCAAATTCCATACCCTTCAGAAAATGCTTGCTAATGCAAAACCTGTTACATAACAAGCTTCTAAGTATATAATTCCAATATTTAAAATCTGTTCCTGCTTTTGAGTGTTTGTCTCTGATTGTTGAGCTAAGAAGTAGGGAAGCATGGAGGGTGCTTGGTATTGCTCTATAATAACAAACATGTGAGTGTCAAATTCCATACCCTTCACAAAATGCTTGCTAATGCAAAACCTGTTACATAACAAGCTTCTAAGTATATAATTCCAATATTTAAAAAATGTTCCTGATTTTGAGTGTTTGTCTCTGATTGTTGAGCTAAGAAGTAGGGCGGGCATGGAGGGTGCTAGGTATTGCACTATATGGTTCACATAGTAGCAAGTAGAAACACACTTCTAGATAATTATGTATGTATTTGTTCATTCATTTGCTTACAAGCGAATATCTGATGTGTACGCAGTCTTACAAGGGGCTGTAATTGATGGCCACACCTGTGTATGAGTGTGTGTGTGTGTGTGTGAGTGTGTGTGTGTGTGTGTGTGTGTGTGTGTGTGTGTGTGTGTGTGTGTGTGTGTGTGTGTGTGTGTGGTATGTATGTGTAAAAGAACTTGGTTCCTGCATCCCAGAGTAACTATAGCTTAAAGGAAATGATAGACTTGCTTGGCTACAATCATCTGCATTAGAAGCTGAAGTTAAGTGAAACTTGCAGTAGTGTATTTTAGTCTTCTGTTAAGTAAAAACTTGCAGTTTTAAAAGTACTGTATTTCATTTTTACTGTTTCCTAATTGTGTGTTTCATTGAATATTGTGCTGTATGTCTCTCTGCTATAAGAGGGTGGTGGTCTTCTCACTTTTGTATCTGATATTTAATAGCCTAGAGGGCTTCCTCTGGACTTTCAGTGCTAGCCACAAAGTTTGAGAAATCATTTTATGCTCAACGTCTGAGAAACATGCTTGGCTACAGTCATCTGCTATAGAAGCTGAAGTTAAGTGAAACTTGCAGTGGTGTATTTTAGTCTTCTGTTAAGTACAAACTTGCAGTTTTAAAAGTACTGTATTTCATTTTTACTGTTTCCTAATTGTGTGTTTCATTGAATAGGGTGCTGTGTGTCTTTCTACAGTTAGTTCCACACCCACCCTCCCTGTTCTTGTGTTGGTGTTACTGTTGGTGCCTCTGGAATTGCCCATCACTCCTGTAATTCTGTATTAGAACAGTCCTCCTGGGTCCATCTCATTTGCTCACTTAACTGAGTACAGTGAGATCATATTCTGAATCTAGTGTTCAATCTACTTAATACAAAGAGAAGATTTGAGAAGGCCAACCCACTTAGGTTCTTCCTTCCTCTTTCATTGCACTTTAAAAAATGCACTTTATTCATCTGCTTTTACTGTATTTGTGTTACCTCCTACTTTATTTTGCTTTTCTTAAAAGTACTCAATTATATTTATTCTGCTGCGTTTATTACTACTTGGTAGTAGCCTGATTAAATTGTAACTGTTATTCCAAGTCTTTTGGTTTAAGCACACAGGTTGTTGTACAATAAGAAGGTTTGTGGTCTGCACTGTTGTGGCAGGACAGGTAGCTTACGTCCTTCTAAGCTGGGAATTGCTGATTGAAGACCCAGTGTCTGCTATTCTAAAAGTGTATTAGTTCTGGCTTAAGCACTTGGGCTTCAGGCCAGTTATTCTACATTAAGAGGGTTTGTGGTCTGCACTCTTGTGGGAGGAAAGGCTGGATTCTGCCCTTCTGAGCTGGGAATTTCTGGTCACAGGCTTATTGTGCCTGCTTATTTGTACTGTTTCTTTCTGAAATTGGTGCACCTTGTTGCTGTAGCATAGACCAGATTCGGGCCTGCTGAATCTAGCTTTGTTTGTATAACTTGAACACTGATCCAGGCCATCTTTTTTTGGAGAAGGTTCACCTGCACCCTAGTATTAGGAGTATGCAGTTAAAACTTGTCTGATTAAAGACTGCTGGAACAGGGCTCAGTTTTGATTAATTGGGTAACTTGTTTAAATCAGTTTGTTCATTTTCTATTGTTTTATATATAGACAAAAAAATTGTACTTTATTCATCTGCTTTTACTGTATTTGTGTTTCTTCCTACTTTATTACTAGGAGCATTGAATACAACTCTGATCTGTGATATATAACAATAAGTATCCTTTTCTGTGCATTTAAAGTGCTTTCTTGATTGTATCTGCTTTATTTTCTGAAAAAAGAAAAAAAAAACAAAAAAATACTTGTTTCCCGCCTTTTTAAGCTAGTATAGTCCAGTTTTCAGGCTAGTGCTGAATTCAGAGCTGTGTTACAAATCTCTGTTTGCCCATACCTTACTTGGATAGGAGGAAGTTTCTCTGTTCACCTGTGAGAGAGGGGAGCTTTGGGCAGCCTATCTGTCCCTGCAGGAGTGGTTTCAGCCCAGAAATTAGTAGTTTATTGGCCATTTTGGACTAATTTCTATCTCTTTAATTTCCCTGCTATAAATACCACATTTCCCTGGTTTTGGGTGCCGGGCAGCGCTGGTTAGCTAGGGTATAACTATTCCCGGCTCCACAAAGTCTCCTCTTCAATTTTTACCTTGGAACTAGACAAACTCTCAACTTAAGCACTCAAGCCATTCATTTTTCAGCCGGAAACTTGTTCAAAAACTCACAGCAAGCACTTATAAACCCTAGCACTAGACCCTCCTGTACTGTACAGAAGGACAAGGCTCTCTATTCGACCTTACCAGCCATCCAGTAAAACAGTTCACTGTACCTATCCAGGCATGTCCAAAGGGCAGTTTCAGGTGTACTCTCTAGTCCAACTGGTGAATCTGGGCATTTTAAGGCAATGTTACAACTGCCTCATGTACACAAACAACCCTTTCCTCCTACCACCAAACACTATTACATGCGAGAGATGCAATTATACAGCCAAACTAGAGGCTAAGCTCTCTCAACCCAAGACTTGATCAGACAGTCAAGAGGAGAAGGGAAATACTTGCATCACACCACCAGTCTTACATAGACCCATTAAACCAGCACCGGCAAAAAATACACATAAATACATGAAAACATACTCAGAGGCTCTAAATAAAAATCTGCAAAACCAACAGAGACCTCCAAAGCAAATATCCAAGCATCCTCCGCCCCCAACACAAACCATGAAACACATACTTCACAAAACTAGTGTGCCGTGCAATCACATCCCTTAAAGCAAAATAACATACCCAACATACTAGTAATAGGTGACTCTATAGTCAGGTACACTGACGTTCTACTCACTAGGCTGAATAAGGAGAAGGTTACTGTTAGCTGCTTGTCGGGTGCCAGGATCCGCCATATAACACAAGCACTTAGGTCACTCCATAACAAGTACTAATATGACTCTGTCATTGTCCATGTCGGTGTGAATGACCTGAGCTGTACCTCCCTGGACTAAATGAAAAGAGACATGGAAGAGCTCTCTGATCACATAGCCCAGGCCGGTATGACCCTGACTCTGTGTAGCATCCTGCCCTCACCAAAATGATACCACGGTATAAAGAAAAAATTCTCAATTTCAACAACTGGCTAAGTTTCTGGTGTCATTCAAAGGGGATCCAATGTCTGTCCACCTGGGATGACATGCCCGACAAGCCACGCTGCTTCACTAGAGACAGCTTGCACTTGTAACCTTTAGGCTTTCGAATACTGGCCAAGGCTCTTGCCACCACTATAGTGCCTTTTTTAGGCTAGGCTCAAAAGACAAACCCCACCATGGTAAATAGCACAAGTAACAAAAAACTGAGGGTAATGCTACTCAATGCCAGAAGTCTAAACCTCAAAATGCACGCAATCGAGGCACTCCTCAGTATGGAGAAAATTGATATATGTGCAGTAACAGAAACCTGGTTTAAGGCTCCAGAGAGCACCCCAGCACTACCAGACTACAACTTATACCATACATTTCGGCCACAGAACCCAAACCGAAATACAAAAGGTGGGGGCATATCCATATTCATCAAGGATACCCACACCTCCAGGTTAGTGGCACAGCAAGATGCTTCAGAGATCATCCACATGCAACTAACAACAGGCAAAACTGCAGTTCAAATTGTAGCTTGCTACAGATCACCCACCATGTCCAAGGACCCCCATTCCGCATTTCTGGAAACACTGGGAAACATAAAGGTCCTACCAAACACCTTAATATTGGGTGAGTTCAATTACCCAAACATTAACTGGGAGAACTAAAGTACTAACTCCCTTGCCCAACATTTCCTAGAATTTATAAACTCAAATGCCATGGTTCAAATGGTCAATACTCCCACCAGAGGTGACAACATATTGGACCTGGTCATCACCAATATGGGTGACCGGTGTTCCACACCGGAGGTCAACTCCTTGCTGGTTAGATCTGACCATAAACAAATCACTCTGGATATCCACATTCTGCCCCCACCCCCGGACAAGGAAACTACTGTGAAAAACTTTTCAAAAGCAAACTTCATGTTACTTAAGACCAAGGTGGAAAGTTTCAAAGTCCCCATGCTAAAGCATAATGCTGTCCAAGCTGCAAAATCCTTTACTAATGCATTCTACGGGCACCTACAAGAATGCATGGATCGTGCTATCCCAACCAAAACCAAGACTCACTCCTCCAAGAAAAGGAAACCAGTCTGGTGGACTCCTGCCATAAACAAGCTATACAATAGAAGGAGAAAACTAGTACAGAAAAGTGTAAAATCCCAAGAAGGGAAGACATCCCTGATCAGTATCAGCAAGAAACTACGATCCCTCATGAAATCATCCAAGGTGAGCTTCAGAAGAAAAATTGCCAAGGACTCCAAAGATAACCACAAGGCATTCTTTAGCTATGTCAAGAATCTAAGTGGCAATGCTCAGATCTGCTCAGAGTTAGTGCAAAATGGCACAAAATACACTGAACCGAATGATATCACCAACATCCTGGCAGACAGGTTTAGCACAAATTTCACCCCCCTCTCACTCCCAAAAGGGCTCATAACCATACCAGAAGAATGTAGAGTCCCTGAAATCACAGACACTGAGGTTAAAACAGCCCTCTCCAAAGCCAAAAACACAGCATCAGTGGGACTGGACGGTGTCCCAGGCTGCACCCTACATGAGCTCAAAGATGAACTAACCCCTCACCTAAACACACTGTTCAAACTCAGCCTCTCCACAGGCTACATACCCATAGAGTGGCACACAGCAATGGTTATTCCACTCCACAAAGGTGGAGCCACAACAGACCCCAGGAACTATCGCTCCATAAGCCTGACTAGCTTGGTCTGCAAGGCTATGGAGCGCATCATCATGGAACTGATTAACAGAGACGTTGGGAACCTCAAAACACTGGACCCTACCCAGTTTGGCTTTGTTAAGGGCAGATCATGCCTCATAAACCTGGTGGACTTCTTTGAAACAGTTACCAAGGCTATAGATGAGGGAAAGGTGGTACACACAGCCTACCTAGACCTCACAAAGGCCTTCAACACCATTCCCATTCTGGTATTATAGACAAGCTCACCAGCCTGAACATAAACCCCTACATCACAAGATGAGTTTCCAAATGGCTCATGGACAGAACTCACATGGTGACAGTTGTGGGAGCTAGGTCCAACTCTAAACCGGTTACAAGTGGCATTCCCCAGGGCTCAGTCCTAGGACCCCTTCTGTTCGGCATATACTTCTCAGAGATACAGGCAAACACAGGAGGACTATGGCTGACCAAGTTTGCAGACGACTACAAACTAGGGGCTATAATTGACTCTCCGGCTGACACAGACATCCTCCAAAAGGGTCACACTGAGAGGGATACCTGGTATCAAAATCATGGCCTCAAGCTAAATGCCAAAAAGTGCATAGTCATCCCCTTTGGAAAAAAACAAAGTATCCACAAACTACCACATAGGTGGTAGTCCCCTAAATACAAAAGGCATAATAAAGGATCTGGGGACCCAAGTAGATAGTAATCTCACCTTTGATAATCACATTGCCAAAGTGGTTAGAAAATCCTTCTACGTGGCCCACCTAATCACAAAAGGGTTCGCATCCAGATCAAAAGAGGTCATTGTGCCCCTCTACTCATCACTCATCAGACCCATCATAGAGTACAACGCCCCATTTGGGATGTACCTTACAAGACACCTGCAACAGCTGGAAAGACCAAAGAAGAACCTCACCAAGAGGATCACTGGCCTCAAACAGATGCCCTATGCAGCTTGACTGAAGAAACTCCAGCTGTACTCGGTTGCATACCACCTACTCAGAGGTGATCTCTGACTGACAT